>NW_024097438.1:0-6373 GCF_016545835.1 Crotalus tigris
GAAAAAATGGCTTTGGAAGAACATCTGAAGAACAATGATGAAGATGCACTGAAATTAGTATATCAGGAAGGCTTACTAACTACTGGAGAGACAAAACTGGCCTACAAGAAAGACCAAATGAAGAACAGAATAGAGGCATGGGAAGACAAAGCACTACATGGCCAATACATGAAAAAAATAGCTGGGAAAGCAGATAACAATAAAACCTGGCAATGGCTAAGAGCAGGAAAATTGAAGAAAGATACCGAGGGACTAATTCTGGCTGCACAAGACCAAGCCTTAAGGACAAATGCATACAAAGTCAAAGTTGAGAAGACAGCAACAGACAGTAAGTGCCGCCTATGCAAAGAAGCTGAAGAAACAGTGGACCACTTGGTAAGCTGTTGCAAGAAGATTGCACAGACTGACTACAAGCAGCGGCATGACAAAGTAGCAACAATGGGGCATTGGAAGATCTGCCAAAAATATCATTTGCCTGTAGCAAAAACTGGTGGGATCATAAAATAGAGAAAGTCCATAGAAGCTGAAAAATTCAACTGCTCTGTGACTTCAGAATTCAACCATCAAGCACTGCACATAACACCCAGACTTAACAATTGTCGATAAGAAGACAAAAAAGTCTGGATAGTGGACGTGGCAGTGCCTGGAGATAGCAGAATAGAAGAGAAAGAACTGGAGAAGATAACAAAATACAAAGACCTACAAATAGAAATAGAAAGACTGTGGCAAAAGCAAGCAAGGGTAGTACCAATAGTCATAGGCTCCTTGTGTGCAATCCCAAAGCGACTGGAGCACCACTTGAACACCATTGGCATTGACAAATTCGCTATTAGTCAATTGTAAAAGGCAGCCTTATTAGGAACTGCTTCCATCCTGCGACGATATCTGTAATACCATCAAACATCCACATCTGCCTATCCCAGGTCCTGGGTAAGGACTCGATAGGTAGACAAAATGCCAAATCCAGTCTGAACATTTGGCTGACTGTGCGATGATCGATAATAATAATAATAATAATAATAATAATAATAATAATAATAATAATAATAATAATGTTGGAAGGGACCTTGGAGGTCATCTAGTCCAACCACCTGCTCAGGGAGGAAACCCTACACCATTTTGGACAAATGGCTGTCCAGTCTCTTCTTAAAAACTTCCAGTGTTGGAGCATTCACCGCTTCTGGAGGCAGGTTGTTCCACTGGTTAACTGTTCTAATCGTCAGGAAATTTCTCCTTAGTTATATGTTGCTTTTCTCCTTGATTAGTTTCCATCCATTGCTTCTTGTCCTGCCTTCAGGTGCTTTGGAGAATAGCTTGACTCCCTCTTCTTTGTGGCAGCCCCTGAGATATTGGAACACTGCTATCATATCCCCCTTCGTCCTTCTCTTCATTAAACTAGACATACCCAATTCCAGCAGCCGTTCCTTATATGTTTTAGCCTCCAGTCCCCTAATCATCTTTGTTGCTCTTCTCTGTACTCTTTCCAGAGTCTCAACATCTTTTTTACATCGTGGTGATCAAAAGTGGATGCAGTATTCCAAGTGTGGTGGGAAGCTCGATTTGCTACACAGCTGTATGATTCACTTAACAACTGCAGTGATTCACTTAACAACCATGACAAAAAAGTTGTGAAATTGGGTGTGATTTACTTAATGACCTCTTTGCTTCACAAAAGAAATTCCGGTCCCAATTGTAGCCATAAATATGAGGACTACCTGTATCAGCTAGTGAAAATGTGATCAATAGAATGATTGCTGGCAATATTTTCAGAAAGTATATGTATGATTTGAATCAATTTATATAATCAGAAGGAACTATGACGAGACTACTGATTTTAATAAGGATGACCACGGGAAGCTAATGAAAATAATTAATAAGGTATATGGGAATAAATTGGTAAATTATGCTTTTCAATACAAATGAAACTGATTTATATGGCTCAATTTTTACGGTGGTATCGTCATGGAAGATACTGGAAATATTTAGAAGTAACAACTGCATAATTTCATAGCAACTAAGATGATTAAAGCCTGGAGACTAAAACATAGGAAGAACGGTTGCAGGATTTGGGTATGGCTACTCTAGAGAAAAGAAGAAATAGGGGTGACATGATAGCAGTGTTCCAGTATCTGAGGGGCTGCCACAAAGAAGAGGGGGTCACGTTATTCACCAAAGCACCAGAGGAAAGGACAAGAAACAATGGTTGGAAACTGACCAAAGAGAGAAGCAACCTGGAATTAAGGAGAAACTTCCTAACAGTGAGGACAATTAACCAGTGGAACAGCTTGCCATCAGAAATCATGGGTGTTCCATCACTGGAGGTTTTTAAGAAGAGACTGGACAATCACTTATCTGAAATTATATAGGGTCTCCTGCTTGAGCAGGGGGCTGGACTAGAAGACCTCCAAGGTCCCTTCCAGCTCTATTCTTATTGATTGCATATCTAAAAAAAATATTGCATGCTATGGACAAGCTCAGAATAGGAAACATGAAAACACGGTCGAATCCTATGAAGGAATTTGGGTTCCACTAATGATCTAATATTCTTTCATCACCATTAAATAACTGGTTTGATTTCCCTTCACAAAATGCCCTTTGGAAATAACAGTCCAATAAATTAGTTTGGAAATACAGCCCAATAAATTTGGGCTGTAAATTTGTATTTGTAAATTTGGGCTGTCAATTTCCAATTTGGAAATACAGTCCAATAAATTACATTACGTCTGGACAAATTACATCAGATTGCAGCTTCTTTAAGATCATTGTTCAATGTTAAGGCCTCTACAGAAAGAAGGAGCCAGATTAGGGATCTGAGAAGTTCCTAAATCCACTGTAATCTGTTTAATAGTGTGTGTGTGTGTGTTCTTTTCTAAGAACTCTGTGATTTGAAGTCCACACATGAGAGAACAACCATTTTGAAGAAGGTTGGTATATATGCATATTATATATGTATAACAGTTGGCAACCACAACTGATCCCCTCTTATTAGAAGTTTTAATTTTAAAGAAATATTTGTGCAGGCAAGCCTTAACTTCTCTTCCCCTGAAAAAAAAAACTTGTAGTCTCCCGAGGCTGCATTTCAGTTAAAAGAAAAAAAAGAAAAAGAGGTTGATGATCAGTTCTAGACTTCTAATTATCCTATAGGTTTTGGTCCTTGGACATTTCACTTCTTACATGAACACATTATTTGCTTAAAATGTACATCAGCTCCAGTTCACAACTCACAAGCCAGTCTCCGAAGAAAAACATCTCCAGAAGAACAGTGTCCATTAATTTGGAAAAAGTCTGATGGAGAATTTTGATGAATTTTGATGACAAAAAAAGAGCTTTCATGTTAATTAATTCTCTGGAGCTACTAGTCTTAATAGCAAAACTTCTGCACTTAAAGAAAAAAAAAGAAAAATTAAAGCCTTCCTGTTGAGTCCGTGGCGGGAAAACAGACACGAGAAGCAGCTGGAGTTCTCAGTTTCATTTATTCAGCGTTCAGCTTACAGGAAGATGGCTTCAGCCTCGCCCAAACGCCTCGCAGCCTCTTATATAGGCAACTCCAGGGTAAATGGGTTACTTTTCCCGCGCCAGCACCCGCGCATGCGCACGGCGCTGGCGACAGCCTGTCTGGTCCCGGGCAGCTTTGCACCTGCCCGGGACTGCCTGCAAACGCCCGAGCCGTTTGCAAAGGCTCGGGACATAACACCCCTTTCCCCCGGGCTAAAACTACTACCAACATACCGCATTTATTTTATATAACATTTTGCTCCCCAGTGCTCCCACTGTTTACTGGCCTTTGCCTTGCCAGCAATGTTATGTAGTCTTCTAGGTACTTGGGAGATTTCTTTGCTCTCTGTGACCTTCTTAGCTCTGGTTTACTGGCATAAGTCCCCTGACTGGAGGGAGGCGTGAGCCTGTTCTCTCTATTGTGCCCTGGTGTCTTCCAAGGACTGTGCCCCGATGCCTGGCCTGCTTGCTTGCCCACCGGGCTCGTCAGGCCAGGGCTTCTGTTACTTTGTGACCTGGTTGACCTACCTAGCTGTAGACCCTCAGGCCCCTTGAAGTGATAGCCGCTGCTGGGCGTCTCTGTAGAACTTCCTAGGTCAGTCCAAGACCTGTCAGGAGGCTGTCCATTCCCTGAACCCCATTCTGTGCTCGGGTTCGTGTGGGTTTCCCAAAACTCAGGTGTTCCCTGATTTGTGCTAGGGGTGTTGTAGTCGGGACTTGGCTCCTCGACTAGCTCTGTGTATATTTGACCCCCTGTAGGATTTGGGGTAAGGTCAGCCAACCTTGGGAATTGTGTGCCAGCTCTCTTGTCGGGGAATGATTTTGTTGGATGCCCCCGGTATCCTCCGTTGCTGGAGTGCTGTGTGTGTGTGTGGAAAGTGGTATGCCCCCGGGGTGACATCCCTGGCTGGAGTAGGCGTGAGTGCCTGTTGTGTGGGTAAGCTCATGACTTTCTTTTCTTTCGGAGCAATTGCAGAACTTGGGACGACCATTTGTGGTCTCCCTCGTGCGATGGGCAGTAGCTCTTGCCCTTCCCTTTGCTCCAAAGGGTCCCCCTCCCTCCCTGGAAAAGACCCAGGAGTCTCATCAGAAAAGTCTCGCCTAGAGCGAAGTTGGTCGATGTGCCGACGCAGGACACGACCGTTGTCCAGGGCAACCTCGTAGGAGAGAGGACCTGTGATCCTTGACACAGAAGCGGGGACCCATGTATGACCAGGCCCGTAATTGCGAGCCCAAACCGGGGCACCCACAAGTAGTTGTCTAGGTGCCCTAGGATGTGAGGTAGCTGAAGGCAGTCTGTCCGGATGCAACCGGTCAAGTCTAGGAGTAAGTTGGCGCCCCCAACGAAGTTCAGCTGGACTTCTCCCTGTAGAAGTGGACGGTGTGGTGCGATAAGAAGGAGAAAGTCAGCCACCTGTGATGCCGAGTCCCCGATTGAGTCTCTTCAAGGCGTCCTTTGCGATGCGCACCATGCGTTTCAGCCATACGTTGGTGGAACGGGTGAAAAGGCGCAGATGTGGCAATGAAGAATCAGGTTTGCCTGTAAAAAGCTTGGAATTCGAAGGAGGTGAATTGAGGGCCATTGTCGGACACAATGACATCTGGCAGCCCGTGTGCAGCAAAAATCCCCCTCAGTACCTGAATAGTCTTTGCCGTGGTGGTGGATGAGACAGGCACAACCTCAAGCCATTTTGAATGGCTGTCAACAAGGACCAAGAAGAACTGGCCCTGAAAGGGCCCAGCGTAGTCAATGTGCACCCTAGACCAGTGGGACTGTGTTTCCTCCCATCTATGCACAGGAGCTTGGGGCATCTCTGGGCGAGATCGTTGGCACAGGTGGCATGCGTGTACCTTAGCCTCAATATCTTTATCTAACAGGCCACCACAAGTGGCTGCGTGCAAGAGCCTTCATACGAACAATGCCAGGATGACCCTCGTGGAGGGATTCTCAGACCCTAGTCCTCATTGAGGTGGGAATGACAACTCTGTTTCCCCAAAGCAAACAACCCTGAGAAAGGGACAATTCGTTCCTTTTGGACCAGAAACTCTGAAACTCAGGACTAGGGCAGTGCTCAGGCCCCCCGGACAGGACCCAGGAGCGGACACGTGAAAGTGTGTGATCTGTACCTGTTTCAGCGGTAACATCCCTGGCACTAAGAGGAAGCTCGGGCAAGGCTTGGATTGATAGAATGTTGACAGCTGGCTCGGGGTCAGCTTCTACTACTGGCAGAGGCAACCTACTGAGGCCATCAGCATGGCCCATTTCTTTCCCAGGCTTGTTGAGTATGAAAATCATATGCAGACAAGAAAATATACCCCTACGCATTCTAGGGTAATGATTTGGGGAGTCTGCTACGTGGTGGTAACAGTCCCAGCAGAGGCTTATGGTCGTGAGACCGTAAATGCCTGCCATATAAAATCGTGGAAAATTTTTTAATTCCACAACACAGACCAGAGCCTCCCTGTCTATCTGAGCGTAGTTGCTCTCGCAGACGACAGTGTTCTGGAGTAGTATGGCAATAGACCCTGAGTTCCATCAGAACCTGAGGTGACTCGGACGGCTCCAACCCCGTAGGGGGACGCATCACAAGCGATGCACACAGGGAGAGACTCGTTGAAATGTGCAAGAACACTGTTAGAAGTGAGCAAGGCCTTGACTTCTTTAAAGCAAGCCTCATGCGCTTGTGACCACAGCAACACAGCCTGTTTGTCTAGTAGCCTGTGAAGAGGCTCAGCTACACTAGCTTTATGTGGAAGAAAAGAATTGTAGAAATTCAGGAGGCCTAGGAAGGCCTGAAGTTCGGCCTTAGACTTTGGCCTGGGTGCTTCTAAAATAGCAGTTAGTTTGGATTCAGCAGGATGAATCCAGCAGCATCAA
>NW_024097439.1:0-4945 GCF_016545835.1 Crotalus tigris
ATGTGGTCATTAACTTAGCAGATCAAAAGGGAAAAGCCTGACATGAGAGCCTTTCTACATGCTTTGACTTCTGTGTACCGCAGCGAGCAGATCTTTTGTGTGCATATGGCTTTATTCTTGTCTGTAAAGAAGAGACAGATCTACCTGAGTAATTATTTCAAAGCAATTCTGAGGCCAGAAAGAATGTTAAGGAACATTAGTAACAGCATGTTATCCTTTTAAAAAAAGAAATTACATCAATAACTGTTTAATATGAAAAATGTTTGATGTGATTGTTAGGAGTGCGCACATGACAAGAGCAGATTCGAAGATGGCAAGCATCTTTGAAACTGAGTTCTAAATTTGATGGCAGCAAGACTGGATTATGACTGATTTCATTGATTTGACTGTAAGGCAGGATGGGAAAGCATTCAGTTGCCTGCTGCAGCTTTATATATGTATTTTTTTGAGGGGGTGGAGAGAATGGGATGAAAACAGCCGTAGAGGCCCCTAGGAAACACGATGAGTTTTGTCTGACTATCTTCAGGGCTTTCCATAATACATTTTAAAAATATTTTCTCTTTACCTTTTAACATAGATGGAAGGAAGCAGAACAGAAGACCAGAGTAGCCTCCAAAGTATTGAACAAAGAATCTAAATTGTGCTGAACCAGTGTATAAAATGTTCTATATACACTTTTAAAAAGTAATATCTTATGAACCATTAAAGTGTTCTGAAAGGAAAGTCCGATGCTGTAAAGATTTTTTCTCCATAGGAACCTGGAATGTAAGATCCATGAATCAAGGCAAGCTAGACGTAGTCAAAAAAGAGATGACAAGACTGAACATCGACATCTTAGGAATCAGCGAACTAAAATGGATAGGAATGGGTGAATTTAACTCAGATGACCATCAGGTATATTACTGTGGGCAGAAGTCCCTCAGAAGGAAATGGAGTACCTTCATAGTCCTATAGAAAAAAGAATAGGAAAAGCAACTACTACTAGGGATGACAAATCCCCGCGCCAAAATGACAGAATTGAGTCTCAAGTCGAATGCCAAGCCAACCATTCCATTCACAGTATCAAAGGGGGGGGGGGGGGGGGGGGGTCTAGAAACGCTCCAAAAACCACTGGTGCTGAAGAGGATGAGATTGACGCGGTTCTATGAAGCCCTCCAGCAACCTTATAGAATTAACACCAAACAATGATGTCCTTATCATCATGGGGGATTGGAATGCTAAGTTAGGAAGCCAAAAGATAACCGGAATAACAGGCAAGTTTGGCCTTGGAGTACAAAATGAAGCAGGGCACAGGCTAATAGAATTTTGTCAAGAGAATACGATGGTCATAACAAACACTCTTTTTCAACAACCCAAGAGACGGCTCTACACATGGACATCACCAGACGGTCAACATATAAATCAGATTGACTATGTGCTCTGCAGCCAAAGATGATAAGCTCTATACAGTCATTTAAAAAACAAGACCAGGAGCTGACTGGTGCTACAGATCATGAGCATATCTCCGTTTGCAAAATTTAGGCTTTACACATAGAAAAAAGTCAGGGAAAGCACTAGGCCACTCAGGTATGAACTAATGCATATTCCTGACTGATATACATAGGGAGGTGACAAATAGATTTTACGGAAATGGCTCTGATAGAAGATGGGCCACCGAAGACATATGTATAATAGGAAGTTCGCAACATTGTACAAGAGGTAGCAACTAAAACCATCCCAAAGAAAAAGAAATGCAAGAAAGCAAAATGGCTGTCTGAGGAAGCTTTGCAAATAGTTGAGGAAAGAAGGGAAGCGAAAGGCAAAGGAGAAAGAGAAAGATACACCCAATTGAATGCAGAATTCCAGAGAATAGCTAGAAGAGACAAGAATGCCTTCTTAAATGAACAGTGCAAAGAAATAGAAGAAAACAACAGAATAGGGAGGACAAGAGATCTCTTCAAGAAATTGGAGATATGAAGGGAAGGTTTCATGCAAAGATGGGCATGATAAAGGACCAAAATGGCAGGGACCTAACAGAGGCAGAAGAGATTAAGAAGAGATGGCAAAACTACACCAAGAAGAACTTATAAAAAATGAGCTTAACATCCATATAACCACATGAGATGGTCATTGACCTCGACAACCAACAGCCTAGAAATGTAAGTGAAATGCGGCCTATAAAAATCTAGCAACAACAAGCTAGTTGGAGGTGACAGTATTTCCAAGAGCTGAGCTAGTCAATAATCGGAAAAGAAGATGCAGTAAAGTGCTACACTCAATTTGCCAGCAAATTTGGAAAACTCAACAGTGGCCACAGGATTGGAAAAGGTTAGTTTACATTCCAATTCCAAAGAAAGGCAATGCCAAAGAATGTTCAAACTATCGCACCATTGCACTCATTTCACATGCTAGTAAAGTTATTCTTAAAATCCTACAAGCTAGACTCCAGCAGTATGTGGATCGAGAACTACCAGAAGTACAGGCAGGATTTCGAAGAGGCAGAGGAACTAGAGATCAAATTGCCAACATACACTGGATCATGGAGAAAGCTAGGGAGTTCCAGAAAAACATCAACTTCTGCTTCATTGACTACGCTAAAGCCTTTCATTGTGTGGATCACAACAAATTGTGGCAAGTTCTTAAAGAGATGGGAATACCAGACCATCTTATTTGTCTCTTGAGAAACCAATATGCGGGTCAAGAAGCAACAGTGAGAACTGGACACGGAACCACTGATTGGTTCAAAATTGGAAAAGGAGTCCGGCAAGGCTGTATACTGTCGCCCTGCCTATTTAACTTATATGCAGAGACATCATGAGAAAGGCAGGGCTAGATGAAACAAAAGTTGGAATTAAGATTGCCGGGAGAAATATCAACAACCTAAGATATGCAGATGATACCACTCTAATGGCAGAAAGTGAAGAGGAACTAAAGAGCCTCTTGATGCGGGTGAAGAAGGAGAGTGCAAAAGTTGGCTTGAAACTCAACATTAAGAAAACCAAAATCATGGCATCCGGCCCTCTCAATTCTTGGCAAATAGATGGGAAGAAATGGAGGTAGTGACAGAGTTTATTTTTCTGGGCTCCAAGATCACCTCAGATGGGGACTGCAGCCAAGAAATTAAAAGAGGCTTGCTCCTGGGGAGGAAAGCTATGGCAAATCTAGACAGCATACTAAAAAGCAGAGACATCACCCTGCCAACAAAAGTGCGTATAGTCCAGGCCATGGTTTTCCCAGTTGCAATGTATTGCTGTGAAAGTTGGACCATAAGAAAGGCTGAGCGCAAAAGAATTGAGGCCTTTGAACTATGGTGCTGGAGAAGACTCCTGCGAGTCCCTTGGACTGCAAGGCGTTCAAACCGGTCAGTCCTAGAAGAGATCAACCCCGACTGCTCTTTAGAAGGCCAGATCCTGAAGTTGAAATTCAAGTACTTTGGCCACCTAATGAGAAGGAAGGATTCACTGGAGAAGAGCCTAATGCTGGGAAAGATTGAGGGCAATAGAAGAAGGGGACGACAGAGAATGAGATGGCTGGATGGAGTCACTGAAGCAGTAGGTGTGAATTTAAATGGACTCCAGAAGATGGTAGAGGACAGGAAGACCTGGAGGAATGTTGTCCATGGGGTCGCGATGGGTCGGACACGACTTCGCAATTAACAACAACAAATGTGTCCATTTGGTAAAAAAGAGGGAAAAGGGGGCAACCCCTGATTTCTTGGATCTATCATTGGGACAGAAGTATGAAAGGGCAGGGTTTGTGATGTCACTGTGTAAATGCCATTATTATACTTTATTACATTATTATCCTGGTTTTTCACCATTCAAACTGATAACATCTGATTTTCTTTCCTCTCTCCTATTTCTACAGTAGCCCTGTAATAAAAATAGTTTTATTTGCTTAATTTTTGTTTTGTGCAATGTCCAAATCCAGGAACTCTTATCCTAATGATTTATAGTTGATATGATCAATACATATAACCATTGCAGCTTATTCAACTGACCACGGTTAAACAAATAACAATTTACTCTAATGCATGAACCCAGCCAGCTTAAGTATGTTTCCTCCAGAGCTGAACTGGTCTTTCTAGTGCTTATATATCATTTTTATACTAAATACAAAGAATTATGTCTGAGGATTGCAACCATGCCATGCCAACTTTGCATGAAGTTCTGTTATGTGCTGATAACTATTCTAAATGATTATGTTCAAAATAAAAAAACGTTTTTTTTATCATGTATGTAACTTTTCTGCCATCTAGTGGGGATATTCTCCCATATTCAAATTATTGCAAAAGTGAAAAGCATTTGTAAATGGATATAGTTTTGTTGGGGGGGGGGGGGAGAGGAAGCTTTCATTTCTTCAGACTGCTTCTCATTTCAGCACCAGATGTTAACACCAGTCACATTTGAACACATTTTAAATATGATATTTTTTTGTCTTATCTGCCCGAGGAATGTTTCTAGAACTTATTTTTTTTTTCTTGTGTTCAATCATGTCTGATTCTCAGAGATTGTGTAGACAAGTTCCTCAAGTTTTCTTGGCAAAGTTTTTTAGAAGTAGTTTGCCATTGTCTTCTTCCTGGGACTTTCTAGGGCAAATTTCTTGACACGTGACTATTATCTATTTTATTTATGTGATTTTTTTTAACTACGATGAAATCTGATATTAAAAAAATGAAATGAAAAATGCACCAATGCTAAACTGATCTCTGAAAACAAAAAACAAAAAACATCAGTACATAAGACCAATAATAAACACTGATTTGTTTTATTAGCAATGATATCCCACCCATTAGTTATTAAAAGTTCAGGAAAATGTATACATTGTGTTGAATGCTTTGCATTCTCATGTACTTATTAAAATGGACTGTTTCTATTTCTTTAAAAGCATGAAGAAGCTAAGTCATACTATGTGAAGAGGTTCATTTAAAAAACTACTGTGTTGAAAATAACTGAAAATTTTGCTG